>NW_026046793.1:1280458-1305458 GCF_023864275.1 Schistocerca cancellata | reverse complement strand
CTATCAGTTCCAAAGCAGTGTTTCCCATCATTTCACTCAGATGCGCGCTATTAATTTTATCCGTCATATCTATTCCTGAACAAAAACAACAACGAATTAATTTACTCAAATTACCACACGACCTACAGTGAACAACACTAAATTAACCTTCACACAAAACCACTAAATCGTTAACTCACTGAAACGAATTCCACTACAAACACAGCCAACACTAACAATTCTGTACAATGAGCAAGAGCAAATTGAGCCCATTACACCACACAAACGAAAGCCCAGAACACACCACCAGAGGGCACAACAAACCACAACACGACGACATCTACAAACACACCACACTCGCAAACCAAACTCCACACCGTCATGACGTGACACACCACAACACCCTTACGTCATGGGTCAAAGCCGACGCATGGGATCAATTTACAGTCCTCTGAAGCAACTAACATCAGTATGCTATGCAGTTTCAGTAACAATAATTCAATTGAGCAGTAGCTTACACATTAAAACAGATATTGGATTATCAATTCTGTCTTTATTGATGGAAAATATTCCAGGAAACAAATGTACTGAATATAGTAACAACATCTAAGCTGCAGTAAGAGGCTATAGACATTACAACAAAGTGGGAAGAGGACTCACTGTACTGAATTGTTTATACACAAAGGAATCTTTACTGTTCCAAGTGAATAGTTTGCAAACAATGTCCTACATAAAGAGATGGACAAGCACCAAAGAAGTAAGTCTTTACATGAACATGGAAACAGATGCAGCGACCAGTTACACCTCAGCAGGAAAAAAAATAAAATCTTGTGCTGTATAACAAAATAGAGTTATGCAATTAAGTGATCGAAGACAAACATGAAATATACACCTCCAGTAATACTGTACACTCAAAATTATTCATTAAATAGCAGTTTTGAAACTTCTGGATTACCTGAAATATGTAAATTATATAGACAACTGTACTATTATAACTACTATAACTGAGGGGCTTTTGCAATACATTCAATTGAATAGTGAAAAATGCTGTACAAACATGTAACAGAGCAAATATTTCAGACCTATTTATGTAACTGTGTGTACTTGGGCACATATTTATGACATACATACAACTTACATTGTCTACACGTGGATAAATATACAGTAGTCTAGAATAGTCAACCATCAGGTTCCCAAATCAGAAGACATCTGAATTCTCGGGTCTGCTCAGGCCAAATTCAAAACTGTTTGGTACAGTCAACATTACTTCACTCCTAAATCCAAGAAAGCTCTACAAATTAGGAGAAATAGTTAAGAAAAGTCAAATTTTAACCATGCTAGAAACAAGATTGCAAAGTGAGAATGCCACCACGTAGCACAGATTTTGGAAATTACAGACTATTCAAAAAGCAAAAAGGGCAAAATAACACAAATAAATATACCCCATGTGGTAGATTGTATGAACAGTTTCATAAGACATTCAGAGATCCATAATCAAAGTGAAGAACAAAATTAATGACAATTTACTTTGAATGTGCAAATAAAATTTAAACAGTAATTAATGTTAATCGGCCAAGGGGAGGGGGAACAGAAAAGTAAACATGCGATGGGGGGTGATAGAAAAATTAATCTCTAAAATTCCACAAAATCATGGGAAAATTTTGACAGAGTATTTTAATGATCAGTTAGTGCAAGAGAAAATGCAAGGAAATAATTTGTGACTTCCTTGCGCACAAATGGAACAAGCAAAATGGATACTTGTCTAACTGTGTAGAAATTGTAACCACAAAACTGTCAACACATTTCAAACAAAACAAAAAACACCTGACAAGAATTTAGGCGAAATCCGTACTGATCATATCACAATCTCATAGCCACATCACAAGGGGATTTTAAATATGTAGAAGTACACAAATGTCCAAATATTTACAGATCACTACCTAACCACAGTGAAACTAAATTTAAAGCCTCAAAAGTTCAGCAAACAGATACAGGTAATACCGAACATGATACTGATTCACTCCAAGCAATGCTATTAGCAAATGAACTCAAAACACAAGCACAAAACTCCAAAGAAATCTCAACAAACTTATCGAAACTACATAAACTCAAATTCCTCTACAAAGATGGAAAGAGACATCCATGGTGGAACAGACTGCGCAAGCAGTAAAATCTTGACAAAGAGCATTCAAATCATCAAATAATAAATTGAAAAAAAAGTGCCAAGCAACTCCAAGCAGCTTGAAAATTGAACCAAAAGACATTATGAGAAGTCATCTTCAGGCTTATAAAAAACAAGGATTCTTATATGAAACACTTAAAACAAATCTAAATGGATACCAGCCCCAAAAACTGTTTCATGAAAGACAGTGCACACTTGGCACATAACCAAGAAATAGATAATTTAAAAAACTTCCAAACTGCCCTAAACCCAAAGAAAGATTTCTATCAGAAATTCTAAAAACCAATTCAGATTCACAAGCATCAAATGAAGGGGAAATTGCTGAACAAGAGGTTAAAAATAAGCATTTGGTTAGGACAGAACCGTTGCATTAGTCCTACAAGCTCCCACAAAAATTTTAAAAGAAAATTTACAGTGATCATGCAAAATATCTGACAGAAAACCATACAAACTGGAAAACTGCACTGATACATCCACTACATAAAAAAGAACCATAACCGATAATACCTTTAGACGGGCCTTCAGTTTGTGCCATTCAAAATTGTCTTAGTGTATACACACACACACACACACACACACACACACACACACACACACACACACACACACACAACAACAACAACAACCTGAATTCAAATTCGGTGAACATCAGGAAAATTCCAGACCAAACGGATCTTGTCTGAAACAAATTTTAGCTATGAAACTAATTCTCACATCAAAATATTTATAATAAGAAAGTATCTTTATAGATTTTAAGAAAGCTTATTAGAAAAAGTAATCCGAAAGTGGCGAAAACTGAAATTACAGTTTAAAATTGATGAACCAATCAAATTCAAGAGTGATTCTCAACCCAAATATATATGTTAAACTATTCAGAGACAGCTTTCTGGCTAACAAGTGACATCCGTGACAAAAAAAATGCATATCAAAATACACAAAACTGAGGCACGACAATACAGCCACAAAACAAGTCTGTCTATATGGGACTGAAGGCACTGAAGAAATCCAATGTGAAAAACGAAAATAACATTTTTAGTTTGAAATCGCATTTAGGAATGAAAATACTGTACATAGAAATTGAACGGGCAGAAATTGCGCTTCATGGTACTCTTCCTGGCACAAAAATCCAATGAGACCATTACAGTTTGATCCTATGAGCGCAAAAAGGAGCTATTCTGTAAGACAACGTAATACAAACAATAAGAAAAGGTAAAACTAAACCATAAAATGCCCCTAGTTGTACATGGCGTGGTCAAGTAGGTCCCAAACGTGATAATTATTATATTACATTAGGTTTTCGTTACAACAATGAAATGAAGTATTCAGCAGTAATCCAGCGAGAAAACGAAAAAATAGCACTATGGTTACAGGTGGCTGTCAGGAAAAGCGGATTTAATTGAATAGCTCAAACCTTCGCAATGTTTCAACTCTGTTGCCACTAGCTCACTGGATGTCACGCCGATTGCCTCTTTCAACTCGCGCAGTCGCGCACTCTTTCAAACGTCACAGTGTACAATTCGATTATCGACACTTGTTGTCGATTACATCAAGGTCGATTAAAAGTTAACCGAAAAAATAGGCCTTTCAAAAATTGTAATACACCACCCTCGTTTTAAGTTAAATGAGGGAATTAATCGCGATTAAAGTTAACTGAGGTTGTAGACTCGTTTACCTTGAATTCATCGCAGTTGAAAGTGAAACGAGGTAAGCAAGTGCCCGCCGTATGAAGGTGGCAGCCCGTTTTGATGTTTTATGGGCCAGTTGTATAATCTTGGGCTGTTTTTTTTTCCTTTATTGTCTTGGGCTGTAAATCCGGGAAGCCTAACAGACACATCATTGTGGTCCAAAACCACTCGGAAGTGACGTCGAAATGACGTATACATAAACGCGCTGCACACTTGTCGACTGATCGAGATCTGTGGTCGAATCGAGTTAGCGGGAAAAGCGTCTGCTTTGTTCTTCACTGTCATACTGCCCGTGTATCTTGAGTGGTTGTGTTTTCGCTATCGAGCAAAATGTCTCAGGTGTATGAAAACATCTTTCGTGACGCTCTGAAAGATTTCAGAGGATGGCTTGATTTCAGGCTATTGTAATTCGTTGGAGGAGGTAATAATAATTTTATGTTAGAATTGGCTGGCAAAAATATGCGCCTTTAGAGACATTAGGAACTCTAGAAAATAACTTTTTTCTGCTGCCAGTTAAGATTTCATTTTAATAAATTTTATATGTCGCTTTCCGCGATCTGATTCCAATTTTTATGTGAGTTTTTTATGTATTATGCAATTTTTCATTTGTTTTCGTTGTGAGGTTCTGCATTGTTACATTACCTTTACTGTAACATATACGCGTGGAATATTGTAATTAATGATCGCTGTTTAGGAAGTTAATGGCAACTTTGTTTCAAAATTCGCCGTTTCTGAGTTCGTCATCTATGTATTATAGTAAGAGAAACTGAACATTGCAGCAGCTCAAGCGCATACGTCGTCTCGAGTAAATGGCATAATTTAGAAGACACACACATGAAAATGGGACTCAGGGTCTGGGAACAGTCATGCAAAAGGAAAATAAAAAGCAGTATATTTGCAGCTAATGTCATTGCCAGAGCGTGGGCTCTGTATTCCACATAAAAGTATCCTGCATTTTCCCAGGAATTTTACATAGTTCTATCTAATTGCAGTATCAGCTCCAGTGCATAATTGCACAAATCCATTACTCCTGTTTTCTTTGTGCTGGCACTGAGCTGAATTTCATTGAGGTACTGAATTCAGAGATTAGCTAGAATACTGTCTATGCAGGGATATGGAGCTCTGTAATTCAAATGACTGTAAGATCCTTAGTTTCTCACCAAAGTTTCAGCAAGGTCAGTGACATCAGCTATGAAACAACTTTTTTCCTCAATAGCACTGTAATGAATGCCACTTTATGCAAATGTTGCAACATGACCATGTTTGGCCTCCGTACTGAATTCTGAGCAAAGGTGTATTGTTGATGGATGCTGAGTGAGAGCTTTTTGTTCAGGATACCATTGCTCAGTAATAACTGTCCGCTTAATTAATACATGTTACAATGTTTCAATTATTACCACTGCTTAGGTGGCTGCTTAAGTATGTGTGGATAATGTTGGAACTCTATTGGGATTGCTGGATTATATTTGTAGACAAAGTCTGTCAGGATCTAAAATTTTCTCTGCACCACACTGAAATTTTGATAACGTAAGCTGTTTTAGTCTTTAGAAATGCTCGTTGGTGAATATGGGTCCTCATAGGGTATAGAACATTGACACTTTGAAGCCCTCAAAGTTAAACTTCTCTCTTACAGGTGTTCTTTCACATCTACACTCTTTTCTTATTGCCCTGCTAGATTTTATTTTAATTTCTTCTATTGATCTGGCTTTTACTGGAGATGATGTTGATGGGAGTGAGTTATTAAGTCATTTATTTATTTTTGTTAGTTTTTCCTCTCACAACATAGTACTTGGGATGGGGCAAAATGTCTTCTGGAGATATTATCTCAGTTCTTCTGCTGGATAGACTTCTCGAGGAGGAGAAATGTTGAGGTCTGCATCTATAACCTTGTCAGGAATACCAATAGTAGAAATAGATGGCAAATTATTTTTAAGTTTGGAGTGTATCAGTCAAATAAGCCTTAAAAGTGATGTATTATTTCTGTTGGTGATAAGGAGGAATTCTGGCTAACCAGCCCAGATCGTGATTGATTTTGCTCTTTTGTCATTAGATAATTTCCTGTATCATACAATAACTTAAGTAAGACTTCAAGACAAGAAGTCGTAGCTTATGGCTTGTATGATGTGGGAGAGTATGCAAAATTATGCTGTTTTTTTCATATGATGATTATGCAGAATCATAAGTTGTGGTCTTTGAGGGGAGTGTGTTATGTACGTAATGGAAGTTTCATGAATTCTGTGAGCAATTCATCGTATCATGCTCTCTTTCCCAGGTCTTTGTCACAGATTTCAATCCCTTTGCAAATTAATGTGCCAAGATGCTTGCAGATTTTGTGATTAAGCTTAATGGATGTTGTATTGAAGTAATGTAGGCAGAGGTCTTCCACTTTTGTTAAGAGTTTGACAGCCGAAAACTGATATTTTTCAATTGTAGGAGAGAAATCTTTTTGTAATTTTTACAAAAACTTTTTCATGGATGTATTAACCAGTTTCAACTTTCATCAGTTGTACTGGATAGTTTTGATTGGTGATTGTCTTATTCTTAGTATATAAAACCTGGAATTCATAGTATGCATAATTATTATGCTTAATAAAGCTTTTGTTGACATAAGGCTAGGCGTGCTTGAAATGAGGTTAACTGAAGCACTGATCAGTTAACCCCAAAACTAGGTCATTAAACTTCATGTGCACTTGGAAAATATTTTTCATCATCATAATCACAACTGAAAGAACATTTTATGATCACAATTTTAACTGAAGTCAACAGTAACATAATTTGTGGTCAGTGAATAACAATGGAATAAAAGCAAAAGAGCAGACAAATGAACTCCCAATTTTGTTAACTCATCCATGGTTAATAACAACACTTACTTTAGCTGTCAAAAACATCAGATGTGATGAACGGCTGTGTACATTAAATAACTGAATTTTGTAAAGCCTAAAATTTCCCTCTTCATTCATGTTTCCCAGTTAACCTTCAGTGTAGTTACCCTCAGTTTATGCTACTGGTCACTTTATTCTCAGGTGGAAACACTTCTCAATCCGCTGAAAACTGTGGGGTTTTCATAATGTGTGAGAAGTAGTCGTTATAAAGAGCCATCTTCAGATGTTATGAAAAGTAAGTGAACTGCTGCATTAATTACTTTCTGTGGTTTACCATTTTAGTTCATATATGTATACTTGAAGGAAGAACTTAGTTTGCTGGAATTAGGGATAGTATATATACTTTAAATGGATATTTCTTTCTAAGCTGCACTAACAATTGATGGAATTGACTTTTTGTTATCGTTAATAGTTGTTGTGATATGCGAGGCAGAATTGTATTAATCATTTTCCTCTGTGTTGACTTGTTTGTCATTTATCCATTTTCACAGCCATACATTCAGTAATTTTTACACACTTGCATTTGATAATAGGCTGATTAAAATTATTAGTTGGTTTACAATTCCTTTTGGAGCTGGTTTCCTCCAGAGTGCTGAATGCGTCAGGTCCAAACAATCTCTGTTCGCCATTTCCTGACTGCCACAACAGCTGATCAGTCCACTTCCATTTTCTTGTCTGACTTCCTTTCTTGATGTGTTTGAACGCCATGCAATCATTTGCTGCCTACAACCAGATTGGCCTTAAACATTTTAAGACAGTAGGCATAACTACGTATCCTTACAATATCTTTATGGTGCTAGAGCTAGCTTTAGCATCGTAACATAATGTGAAAGGCTGATCTGGTTGAAGGCAGCACATGATCGTTGGGACCAAATAATCTTACATTAGTGTAATGTAGAGTGGTGGCATAGTGCAACAGATAAGAAACATTCCTGATCCATATAAAGTTGTGGATTTGAGTTTTGACAGATTCTTTGATATTTTTTATACCAATATATTATCAAAATTACTTCATTATTTTTATTCAGTTAATAGGTTTGGATGCAGTTTTATTTCTAACACTCTGCTGTGTCATTTTTGACATTGTATTTACTTTTTAATTCCTTATATTTCTTCATATCATTATTTCATTTGAAATCAGCTTGTCACCTATAACATGTAACTGAATAAAAACCAGGACTGCTCATCAGTTGGTAATTTGGCAGTCCATGCAGCTTGTGTGAGGACAGTTTCAGGTGCCATAATTAATTAAAGGAAGAAATTAGTTTGCTTTCAGCACTGAAATACAATTTTTTTCCCCTTGAGTTTGCTTATAGAGAATAGCTTCAGCTAGTTTCCTGCCACATGCTTAGTGTTGGGTGTTTCACCGTCAAGCCAGGCCAGGCAACAGCATTAGGTGTGAGGCTCTGCTGCGACTGCCCGTGGTCAGTGTATTAATTGTTGTGAACAAAGTATGATTAACAGTTCTTCTGTAGAATGCTGACAGCCATTTTCTAGGATATATTGCACATCATGTTGCGGTTAGGTTATCAAATGAGTTTAAATTCTGGGCTATAAAATGTCGTATCTGCCACAGTTATGCCATTGGTCACTCCAAAACCAGTTGCCAGCAGAGCATGTCATATTCATGTTATTTCATAATGGCCACTTCCAACACTGCACAGAGTTACATGTATACGTCTCCCATCCTTTTGTAACCCCACCTGTGCTCTGCCTCTACTGAGCTAAACCTACTTTTTTTAACACGAAAATTAAATTGAACAGCACTTGCTGAGTGACCTGCTCTGTTTGTTGCCTATAATACAGCAGCAGCCGGTGTGCTAACACTTCAGCAACAAGTGACAGATGCCAACTAACAAATAATTTTAATGAATCTATACTGCTGTGTTCATGTTGAAATAGTTTCTATGGTTTTCGATAATTGTGGTGTTGATATGTAAAACAGTAGTCAGCTCATTGAACCTATTGACAGGCATGTTTAGCTTTGTCTTCCTAGTTACATTTATTTTTTGTAATTCCACATTTATAGTAATTACATTTTTCTACATAAGTGTTCTTCACATCTCCTTTGTTTACAAAGAATATTAATTCCACATTTATTGGAACCACAATAAAGCACTTAAGTTGCCCAAAATCAGTATGGTATCCTCATTGCACATGGCAGTCAGTTCCATTTCTTTGCTAGATACAATAGGTGTGACATCCTGTAAAATTTTGCTCCAGTACTATGTAAAGTAGACAATCTGCTTCCATCAGTTTAGAACTTTGACAATACCTATCAAATGAATGAAATGTTTTCTCACATTGTATTTAGTTAATTAGCAATAACATATGTGAATTATTTAACAATAACAATGTTTGTGTTTTTGTCTGTGAGAAATATATTAACTGTTCCAGGTAAAACAAAGCATTTCTTCAAGCAAATGCAGGAACATGTCCCTATCCCCTTTTTTGGTTGTGCATTTGCAGTGGAGAGTGTGTGGTCAAGGCACTGTGTTTTGGGGCCGAAATACTATAAAAGTAAAGAGTCTAGTGTACCTGAGCACTTGGTAATATCATGCTGTGTTAAGATAGACTTACTTTCCATAAAACAAGTTCGTTACAGGGAAAGTTTATTAAATAAATTTTATAGTAGTTCTTTACCCTCTTTAGGAAGACCATGTGACTCCTCGTAAGAGATTGAGGATCATGGATACTGGAAAATCCAACTGCCCAACAACTTTAAATATGAAGTGTATAAGGGTGTATCCTGATTACAGTATGCACTCAGCAACTGAACACAGGGATACCAAGGCAAAAGTAAGTATCCAGTTTGGGTTCTGCTTGGAGAAAATTTTACATGATCAGTTGACAGTATATTTTAAAATCTATTGTTTTTAATGCTCTTAATTAAATAATTGATACATTTTTGTCTTACAGGTTCTTGCAAGTCTACAGAAAGATTTGGCATTGCCATGCCCGCCGAAGGGCTACCTACGTTATTATTTGACTGCTTCTCCAGCAAGTGCGCACACACACATGCTACTGAAAGTGTTGAAGCAAGTGGGTACATACATCCTTCACTTGTAAAGGAAATCAAAAACTTAGTAACTCAGTGGAATGACATCTCTCAAAGTCATTAAGTTGACTCTAGATAGATTTGTTGAAATCAATTTCATTGGGACACACATACCAGGTCAAATGAATACTACCTTTTACCCCACAGAGAAAACTATTTACAGTCACATTTATCGGACCCTTTATAGTACGAATAAAGTATTGTTTGACGAGACTAGACTGCAGAATCAGGTTGATGAGTGGCACAAAGACTCGAGCAATCACATGATTTATTATAGGCATTGTATGGAAGCCAATGGAGAAGTGAAACCATTACTTTTTTGCTATCAGAGCAGTTGGCAGAGAGATCTTTTGAAGTAGTATGGGGGTAGTTGTTTGTTAGATGCAACATACAAAACATCATATGATATTCCTTTATTTTTTATAGCTGTGAAGAGTAATGTGAGCTATTTGGTTGTCGGTTTTTTTCATTCAGATTGAAAATGCAAGATCCATTCATGAAGCACTAGACATTTTCAAGGACTGGAACAAGGATTGGAATCCCCTCTATTGGGTTACCGATTTCTCGGAGTCGGAGATAAATGCAATTGAGCAAGCATTCCCTCAGACAAAAGTTTACTTGTGCCTTTTCCATCCAAAACAGGCATGGGGAAGATGGTTGAAAAAAAGGATAATCTACGTGTACCAAATGACATGAAGAGATTTCTGGACATGTGGCAAGAAATTTCAGAATCATCAACAGAGAGAGAATTTAGAGATCACGTAGAAGAGTTGCAAACGCACGAGGTTTCTCGGAGAAACGAGCGTGCGTGGCCATACTTTCAACAGCAGTGGCTAACGGTATGTGAAAGATGGGTGAAAGCGTATGAGGACAAGGGCAGATTTGCAACCATTGACACTACAAATGGAGTTGAAGCCATGAACAAGGTTGTAAAACATTTTTTCCTTAAACACAATTCAGACAGGACTTTAACTGGGGTTACTAAGGTTATAATAAACCAGTTTCTTCCAAGCCTAATTAGAAAGTACTGTCTGCAGAATTCTGCCATCAAAGCTTATAACAAAGATGTTCCACTGTTTTTGCATAAAAAACAAACAAGTTTGTGAAACATGTCATGCAGCGATATGAATCAGCGAAAGTTGAGTTAACTGCAAAATCAGTGAGTGGGAGATTGGATGGTTCATTTTGTGTGGAGAGTGCAAAGTCCAAAAAGTGTAGTTATGTTGTAAACTTTGATATACCAGATTGCACATGTGTAGATTTTCGGAGATATAAATACCCATGCAAGCACTTCTGTGCAATCTTTATTTTTTACCCAGAGTGGGGTTTTGATAAAATGCCAGAAAGTTATGAGACTAGTCCATTAATCTGTCTTGATGAAATGTATGGTGTGGGCTTTAGAAGTGGCTCTTTAGTAATTTCATGCGAAGGTAGTAGTACTGATGAAGCAGCTGAGGAGGCTGTCAAGGCAGCAAATACAGATGGTCTTGTTCAAACCCAGAATATTTCTTCGCAGCAGTTTGAAGCGAGGGAGCTGTGTAAACAGATTTATAATCTCACATACAACTGCAGCAACAGCGAAACATTACAAAAAGTACTTGAATCACTGAGCAACTGTGTGCAAGATTTGCAATTAGCAAATCCTGAAGTTGGTGGTCTCCCATTAGTAGTGCCATCAACTTCCAAACAATAGTGAAGAACGATGCCAAAAGCCTTAAGAGATCTGTCTTAAACACATTATAACTTTCCATTTGAAGGGTAAGAAATGATGGTTTATTTGGATTTTAGATAGCTCTTTGTCTATGTAAAATACGAATAAGCTCCGTCATTTCTGATCCTCGAGATGGAATGCTATGAGGTCTTTATGTTGGTCTCTGCTTTTAAACTTTGTTGCACATTTGAATTTCGAAGTAGCAATAGATAAAATATTATAAAAAGGATAGTTGCTAGATTTGTGTGTGTGTGTGTTTGTGAGTGAGTGTGCGCGCGCGCGCGCGCGCGCGCTTTTGAAAAGGCCCTTGTTGCCCGAAAGATAAGTCCGACAGTCTTTTTGTTGTGCCTTTCTGTGACTCGGCATCTTCACTATTTGGTGAGCAGCAACAACTATCCTTTTCATAATATTGTTACATTCCATCCTGGATTTTTCGTTGTTCACCAGAGAAAAGATTTTTCTGAGGAATTAAACTAGATGATAGTGTAGAACTTGCAAACTTTTTAAAATATGAAGTAAAAGATTTTAACTTTAAATTAGTTTAATTCAAATATGGGACAATGTTGAGAATTGAAAAGGTGGAAAAAATAAATAAGATATATCTTAGTGGCATTGAGATGTCGTATGACTGATGGAGAAAAGATTTTGCATTTCTTTTTCCAAGTAAGAATGCACTTGCTCTCACTTGCTTCAATACATGTCTAGTGATTCACGTGAAACAGAGAAAAAGATAAAGACTGCCCTGTTAATGAACATGTGAGATTGCCCAGTATCACTCTGACAGAAGAGTGTGCTGTTTCCTTGATATGGTATCTGGTCATCAATGTCATTGGGACCAAATGAAGTAAGGATTGACTTTTTTTATTTGCTTTGGAAGCTTAATGTGTATCAGTTACCTACATATTGCATATCTACCACCTTGGTTCTAATGTTCTTAATAACTTTGCAGAGTTACTGCAGAGACCACACAGAAGCAATTACTGTTACTGGAATACCAGTAATGTTTATTAAATTCAGTTATAAAGTAGTTCTGGGCATTGCAGCTGGTGAGTAATGTCATTGGGCACCAAAAGAAGTGAGTACTAAATTTTGGAATTGTGCCTTGAAAACATGTGTATCAGTTGTCTTCATGTTGCATAACTCAATTAATTGTTGTTAATTTATTTGTTAGGTTCAGTTACGATGGATTTGTGGCCTTCAGTCCGTGGGAAAATTCACACCAGATTGAATCAAGACTGTTATATTCCAAGGATATCGAAGATTGATAGTATTCCTGAAGGAAAACAATCCATGTAGTATTTCACGTGTGTATCAAACTGCCATTTGTTGTGGCACATAAATGTTTGCAACTTGATTGTAATTTTTGACAGGTTTCTCAACAATCCAAGAATTTCTTGTAATGAGAAGTAGACATTGTTGCTTGGGTAAAGGAAATACAAATCACGGTCAATACAACTACCTTATTAACTTTCCACAGATAAATATTTTTCACTACTGCTACTTAAAAATTCAAATGTGTGACAGTTTGCTTACAGAACTTGGCATAAAGATCTCCCTTATTTGTATTTTTTAGATAGCTCTTATTGTTTGATCCTTCAAATGGAATGCTATGACCTCCATGTGATCTATTCCTTAGTAGTTAATTATCCATTAAGGCACAAATATATGAACATTACAATGAGAGGGGTCTTTATGCCAGGCCCTGTAAAAGTAATGGCATCTTACTTAATATTATTGTTGGGAATTTGATGGCACAGCTGTGGGGAGACCACAAATTTCAGGGTTTGCTAACTGCAAATCTGGCACACAGTTGCTGAGTGATTCAAGTACTTTTCATAATGTTTCACTGTTGATACAGTTGTATGTGAGATTATAAACTTGTTTGAACAACACCTTCACTTCAAATTGCTGCAAAGAAATGGTTAAGGTATCAGTGTGATGCTCTGTGTGTTTCCTCAACTTTGTCCTCATTGCTACTATCTTCATGTGAAATTACTGCAGACACACTTCTGAAACCAAACCTGTACATCTCGTGGAGACAGATTAATGGGCTATTCCTGCAGCCTTCTGGTATTTTATCAAAACCCCACTCTGGATAGAAAATAAAGATCGCACAGAAATGCTTGCATGGGTATTTATATATCTTAAAATCTTCACATGTGCAGTTTGGTAGAGTAAAGCTTACAACATAATTACAGTCTTTGAACATTGTACTCTCCATACAAAACATTGTCCAACTTCACATTCACTAATCTTGCAGTTAACTCAACTTTCCCTGGTTCATATCACTGCATGACATGTTTCACAAACTTGCTTTTTTAAAAAAAATTGAAAAAAAAGTGGAACATGTCTGTTATGATTTGATGGCAGAATTCTGCAGACAGTACTTTCTAATTAGGCTTGGAAGAAATTGATTTCTTATATCCCTAGTAGCCCCATTGAAGGTCCCATCTGTGTTCCATTTTAGGAAAAAAAAAAATGTTTACAATCTTGTTCATGGCTTCAACTCCACTTGTAATGTCAATGGTATCAAAATTGCCCTTGTCCTCATAAGCTTCCACTCACTTTTCATGTACCAGTAGCCGCTGCTGTTAAACGTACGGTGATGCATATTCGTTTCTCTGAGAAGCCTCACTATCTCTTTTGTATGATCTGTAAATTCTCTGTTGGTGATTCTAAAATTTCTTGCCACATGCCCAGAAATCTCTTCATGTCATTTGGTATATATTCAGCCATCTTCCTCAAACCTGTTTCAGACTGAAAAGGCACAAGTACACTTTTGTCTGAGGAAATGCTAGATCAGTTGCATTTATCTCAGACTATAAGAAATCAGTAACCCAGTAGATGGGATTCCAATCCTTGAAAATGGCTAGTGCTTCATGAATGGATCTCGCATTTTCAACTTGAATGAAAAAGAAAACCAAATAACCTGCATTACTCTTTACAGCTATAAAAAAATAAAGGCATATCATGTGTTGTTGTTTTGTATGTTGCATATAACAACTATCCCTGTACTTCTTCAAAAGATCTCTTTGCTAACAGCTCTGATAGAAAAAAGTTATGGTTTCACTCCTCCATTGGCACCTATACCATGTTTGTAATAAATCATGTGATTGCTTTATTCCTTGTGCCACTCGTCAGCATGATTCTGCAATCTAGTCTCATCAAACAATGCTTTATTTGTACATTACAAGGTCCAATATGTGTGAATATAATTTCTTTCAGTGGGGTAAAATGTAGTATTCATTAGACCTGATATGTGTGTCCCAGTGAAATTATCAATAAATGTATCTAGAGCCAAATTATTGGCTGTATGATGTCATTCCATCGTGCACCTGAATTTGTATTTCCTTTACAAGCTATTGTTAGCATGTGTGTGTGCTGATTTGCTGGAGAAGCATAGAGATAGTCTTTCAGCTATCTTTGAGACATTTAAAGGAGGTGCTTTAGAAATGAGTGTCCTGATTGATATGAAAAATAGTTTTCACATTTTCTGTACAAACTGTAAACAGTTCCTCAGTTGGTGATTGTGGAAGAGATTGCCATAGCCACAGTATTGATCCACTGTCAGGTGGTAAACCTAGGATTTCCTTCCAGTATGAGCCAAGTGAAGTAAAACTGTGGTTGGAGAAATGTTTTATATTCTTAAACTGAGTATTTGCAACCCATTATGTTGGATTGCAGTTCATGTGTCAACACTTAAAAATGTTTAGTTCTTCACTGATGACACGTGATACAATTTCAATTTTTAAGGCTATTCTGTGTCAAGTTAAATTTTGAATTATCCATTTAAGCTTATTTTTTTGCTGTGTGGCAGATGGATTTATGTTCATGTAATATTTTTAATGTTGATTGTGGTAAGGTGTAATCATATGTAAATGCCCAATAAAATAGATTGATATTTATATTTTTTGTTTCTGTATAATAATTCTGTAGCTTGGTGACCTGAGTTGTGTGTGTGTGTGTGTGTGTGTGTGTGTGTGTGTGTGTGTGTGTGTGTGTGTGTGTGTATGTGTGTGTGTGTGTGTGTGTGTGTGTGTGTGTAAGATATTATCATTTCATGGGAAATGTGGCAATAACAGATCAGAAATTGTGTGCAGAATATACCTAATTATCAACACCTGTAAGCGGCTAAAGGTCTGGGATTTCATTATAATTTCATTCTTAGAGAGCTGCAAGATCACAGAGCTGTACAGATACCAGCTTCATATAAATTAGTAAGGTTTTTACTGACTATTATTCACCAAAGCCGACAAAACAGGCTGCGTTTAGTAGTAGTAGTAGTAGTAGTAGTAGTACTACATAATTGTGATACTTCAGTACAACTTTGAACCCTTTAAGTGGTTTAGTATATTCTTCAAGGTATGTTTCACATGCATCTAAGAAACTTTTGCCTTGAATGTCATGTGATTTTGCACTCTGCTGCCAAGTTTTCCTTTTAGATTTATTAAATTTCTTAAAGAGGCTTCTGTTACAAACACTAGCAATCCACATAGGTAACATGTGTGACTGATATTCGTTATGTATCAGTTTCACTCTGTTGTTGCTGGTAACTGTTATGATGGAAGAGTTGATTTGTGCCACATTAAGGAAGGTTAAGAAAAAAGTCATTTACAAACTCGTGAAAAGGAGGCAGGGTTCCCCAAAAGTATAAAGGTTGCCATAAGCAGTCACTTTTGTTGGATTAAGTTATTTCCATATCCTTTCTGGATATTTAAGCCAGCTGCATCCTATTGTAGAGATAGACTAACCAAAAACCTTAGTGTTATATGAACAGAGCAGAAAAAACTTTATTAAATGCACAAAGGACTGGTAACTACTTACATGTATGGACCACTTTCCAAAAAATACACTGTGTCAAGGCATTCAGATTGTACATATTCTTCCTGAATATTTTTATTGTAGCAGGAAGAATGGGGATTGTTTAACTTACCTTTAACCTAAGGTACATTAGATTGTGTATAAAATTCATCAAAAGAGTAAAGTTGGAATACGGGCTCTTACTTCAACTGTTTACTATAACGAGAGAAATTAGAGTACAATATTATAAGAGACAGATGAAGACTAGGTGGGAGATAGACTAAGAGAATAATTTCACATGGTGATGAAAGACCTGCACCCAAACAAGGCACCTGGAGTAGACATTCCCTCACATTTGTGGAGATCCTTCAGACAGCCAAGTCGAACTATTCCATGTGGTATGCAAGATAAGAGACAAGTGAAAAACATTCATGATTCAGAAGGAAGTAATAATTCCTATTCCAAGAAAACCAGGCACTGAAAGTTGGAAATATTACAGAACTATCAGTGTGGCAAGTCATGGTTGTAGTTTGACACAAATTAAGTAAGGTATAGTGGACGAACTGGTAGGTGCCAACTGACCTCAGGAAACATTACTTTGGTATCTGGGAAAAAGTAGCAACACATGAGGCAGTATTGGTCCTACGAAAAATCTTACAAGAGGATATAGAGAAAGCTTTTGACACTGTTGGCTGGACTATACACTAGGAAATTCTGAAGGTAGCAAGGATAAAATACAAAGACTAAAATTTGCACGCTGATGTAACAGTAATGTGTAAAGACATGAAAAGTGTGCAGTTCTTGGGAAGGGAGTGAGACCGGGAGTGAAGTATTGTAGAAGGTGAAACCACGACTTGCAGGCGTATGTTTAAAGGGGTGTTGTTCCTGTTGCAGAGGAATTAATTTAGTGTACAATCCTTACTGTGATCTGTATTACCAATGTTTTGAGGGGAATGGAAATATTAAAGTAATGGTATACAAATTCAACAAAGGTTTTTAACTAATCAGTATCATCTTCAAGCTCTGATTCAACATGCATTTAAAATGCTTGGCTGTATATCATGGCACTGTCTGTAGCTCTTGCCAGTTCATTACACACAATTCGAAGATTCAACAGTGGAACGAAAGACCTGACATAAAAGTAGCGTTCATTGAGTGATTGGATATGACAATTGTTCTATCCTGACAATATTTTACATATAAATTATAGCCATACGAGTTGCTTATCAATTGAATTGGGTGTACACAGGTATGATTAACATAATAAACCCATAATAAATATCACTGGTATCTTTAAGTTCTCATCTTAGCAACTGAAACGGCTACACATCTATGCTGATAACTGAAGCCATGTTTAACATCCTCAGATGTATTTTACTACATTAGATTCAGTTCTCATTCTATAGACCCAAAAATGAGATGGGTTTCTTGGATATGGAATATGTCAAAGAACAACATAAAAAACAAAGACCATCTGAATATAACGCTTCCCTGATCACATGTCAGGATACTTTAAAGGTATGTGAATACATAACAGATAAACTGGGACTGCCAACGTTTACAGAATTAATACACTCAGAATGAAACTGTTATGCACTTTTAACAAATTTATCACACACACAACACCTAATCTTAACTGTTGTAAAACCAAATCTAAGACATTTTTACTTAAGCTGGTCTAACAGTCCCTGTTAAGATATTCATTTATAGAAGAGCCGCCTGCCTAAAAATCTTTCAAACTCTGTTTAAACTGTGCTGTTTCTGAAACAAACTTTTTAATGGTAGCTGGCAATTTATTGAAAATGTGTGTTCCCGTAAACTGGACTCCTCTTTGGACCAAGGTAAGCAATTTTAGGTCTTATTGTTGCTAGTATTTTACTATGTGCTGAGCTATTGTCTGGAAATAAACATGTTATTTGGAACCAATTTCTTTAAGGGATAAATATACTGAAGCATTGGTTAGAATATCCACTTCCTTGCTCAGATTTGTACATGATTATATGGAATTTACAACACAATTGAGTCTTATTACATACTTCTGCAGTCTAAAAACTTTTGCTCGGTTTGACGAGGTACTTCAAAATATGAAAGCAAATGAAGTAAGCAAGTTTTTTTTTTCTATCTCCTACATCTGACATCATTCCCATTGCAAATACAAACTTGTTTAGGTGCTTCAGCAATTTTGTGGCACACACCCTTCCTAACTGAATTTATTACTGAGTTGTAACCCGAGAAATTTAACACTGTCAACTGCTTCTATCTGCATGTCTTCGTACATTATACACATCCTGGAAACAAATTTCTTACAGGTTCTTATCTGCATATAGTGGGTCTTTCCAAAGTTTAATGACAGTAAATTACTTCTAAACCATTTATTGTCAGTGAAAATTTGATTAGTAGCAATTTCTAAATCTGTACTTGACTTGCTATTTGTTGCAATGTTTGTGTCATGTGCCAACAAAACAAACTTAGCATCTGGCAATTTAACAGATGAGGTCATTACTGTAGACAGGAATAAACAACAGATTCAGGATGGAATCTTGAGGTGCACCACATGTAATTACTTCCCAATCAGACGAAGACTATTTGCTTACTCTGCATGTATTTGCAGTGACACCCTTGTTTCCTTTTAGTTAGGTCAGACTCTAACCATTTTGCAGCACTGCCAGTGACATCACAATATTCTAATTCTCTTGAGAGAAAGCTGTGATTCATAGTCAAGGGCTTTTGACAGGTCACAGAGAATGCCAGTAGCCTCTAACTTGTTTTCTTATGAATTATTCCCACAGTATGTGCAAATACCCTTCTCTATATCAGTAAGCATAAGGAACCCAAACTGTGACTTGGATGATATACTGTTTGCAGTCGGATGCTTAAGAAGATGCTTAGACACAACCTTTTCAAATATTTTTGAAGACGCCAGCAAAAGTGAAAATGATCAATAATTTGATAGTATCTCTTTAATGCTCTTCTTGTACAGAGGCTTAACTTAGGCATATTTTAGACAGTCTGGAAATGTTCCACTGATAAGAGATTGATTACACAAATAATATGAGGTACAACTCAACTCACATGAATACACTTTGAAAAACTTCACTAGAATACTTTAAGGATTTTATGATGGATGCTGCTACTTAGGGAGAAGTGAGTGTCATTTCCAGTTTACTGGTTATTTGTAGGGAGTGGTCTCAGATGTTCAATTGCACTGTTAACTGAACCTGATAACTTGAAGCTGTCAGTAACAGATACAAAGTACTGTACCTATTTAAGAAGTTTGCAACACTACATGCATTTGTTACCAATGTCTCATTTACTTTAATTTGAAGTGTTACTGGAATTTTCAAAATTCAGAACCTGTATGTATCACAGCATCAACAACAAGTTTAAATAACACATGGCTTTATCTCAATAGGAAGTCAGACTGCTACTTAATTTACAGATGGCAGCAGAAATGATTTTCTTTCACTGTTACCTGTAAGGCAAACAGTAGCCTGTCTTCCTAATCACAGTTAACGTAACATAGCTGTTACTGTAGTCTCTTTAAATTTGGTCATCTTATCAGACTGTAGTGTATAAAATTATCTTATTATTCACAGAATACCAGATGCATTAGCATTAGTAAAACAAGTGTTTTCTGGAGACGATTTCTTAATCAAAACTGTGTAGCACAATAAATACCTTACATCTCTCGGTATTTGAACATCTGAATCAAATCTACAGTTACTCTGCATTATGTGGTGCAAAATGTAGATGTATGCTCTCACAGTAAGAATGGTTACAAGAATGCTTTATGGAAAGCTTCATAGCGTTCTGTTTGTAAATTTTTAGTAAAATTTTCCAAAACTGAAGTCACAGCCATATGAGAAGAAAGTCCACATGACCTGGATTCATATACAAAATGAAATATTTCATTCAGCTATGAAGTGTGCATAGTTAAATTGCCAGGAAAGTGGAAATAATGTGAAAGGTTTAAGACAACGCTCTTTGTAACACAGCCTGTCATTTATTCTTTCTTGCTGAGTGAGCTATGCACCCCATAGCAAATTGCCTTGTTTCTTATGCAGTGAAGTTATTTACCCATTCTTCTTAAATCATATATAGTTTGTGTGACACTGCATGGCACAACACACAAGTATTCTTACTAATTTAACTGTGGTATAATGAACACAGGAAGTAGTTTTTTAAAGAATTTTGTTGCCCTTGGAGGTTTCTTTCATGATCCTTTAATGCCGCTTTTGCATGATCAAAATTCATTTGTATGATCATAGAAACTATTATTAATATAAAAGATTAGCTGTCCTATGTATAGCCAAACAACTACCCCTTAAATGTATAACAAAGCCTGCTTCTTCTGAAAAGTTGTTTTCACAATTAACTGAGAAGACGGCAAAAGGCATTAACTTCCTGTGAGGCAAAATTTAGAAAACATATCTATTTTTTTAACACAGGTAACAGCTCTTGGTAAACCAATATTTCATTATGACTGCACTGGAATCTTACGTATCCCAGGAAGTGACAATTTATAGCCTTATCACGACACTATTCTTGACAGTTTGTTTTTTCCCCCAGTATGAGCTGCGTACTCGATAACAAAAGCTATTTCTCGTAAGCAATGGCAATGTTTAGTTTCTCTCAACGGTTATACATGATGGTTTATGGAATGTGTAACGGAAATACTGCATTTATTATTTAGGTGTATAACATTTTATGCTACCTATTTGGCCCTCGACAGAATAAGCAGATCAATCACAGCATGGTCAAGAAACAGGTAAAATCCGATAAGCTGAGAATCCGTACGATTTATTTACTTCTACGTAATTTATAAATACATTTCCATTTCTCCGCTACTGTGTACGTGCGATAACAGCCACATTTCTTTCACATTACGGTCACATATCAGCGGATCACACTCGTTTCAGGACGATTCAGCAGACACGCACCGACGTTTTAACATACACTCCAGTGTGGTCCGAAAACTTTCACCTAACTCGACTCGACCACGGATCTCGATACTCGACAAGTGTGCAGCGCGTTGCGTATACGTAATTTTGACGTCACTTCCGACTGTTTTTGGACCACAATGATGTGTCTGTTAGGCTTCCCTGTAAATCCACGAGGCATTATACGTAGCTATTTCAACTGGCACCGATATCTCATTGGTTGGCGGTAAGAGCCAATGAGACATAGCTGCTTGTAGGTAGATCTTTGAACGCTTCGTATGATTTTCGCGGGACCTCTGTCACCATATGAATGCTGATTGTGTCTGTTAGGCTTCCCATTTCGAATGACTGATCGGAAGTAATATGTTTTCAGTCCGCGCGAATTTGGATATTACAGCTGCTTCGTAAGTTTGAAAGATAATTGCATAGCGTTGGTTTGTGATTGTGTATTTTGTTGGGTTGTACGTGTTTTGTAAGAGAGGCTCGTGATACGTAATTGCAGTCAAGAGGGAATGAGCTAACGCCTTTTAAGTGTATTGTTGGGTAAATAGCTCCGGTTTTTAGTTTGGGAACAAGTGAAGGATTAGGGGTTTTTGGATATGTATGCCTATTAACGCGTTCGAACCAAAAACTTCGTATTGGACCGCAGTATGAATATACGGATATTTGCTAGAATGTAAATATAACTGCGGAAAGCGCCCTATATTAAAGACTGGGTCACGACACATTCTTTGCAGTCTCATGTGTAAATTAAACCAGTTTTATTAGGATTCCTTGAAAACTTTAGAATTTGTGCATACGGTGTATATTTGAATGCAAATAAACGATACTAAACGAGAACCTGCGGTGTTCACGTGTGGAATGACAGATACTCAAATGAAACATGGTGACAAAAATTTTAAAACCCCACAGAAAGTAAAATGCTTTTAGTAACTCCACTGCATTATTTGAGTATTATAATTATGCACAACACTGGTAGATTATTCTAAATTCGTTTTATACTGGTAATGTTTTGGTGATCATATTTGATCTAAAATTTTACATATTCAAGGACGTGGGGGACAATGATATTAATCACATTACAGCTTCAGCCCTTCGTTTCTGATTTCAGTGATCATCAGCTTGAAAACGTTCCATCCGATTTGTTTCAACTGTCAATAAAATTCACTTATTTTATCAAAAATTTTAATTTTGCGTGGAAAAATTGTTTTGTGTGTGTAGACTGTAGCGACTTGTTAGGTGTCACTTAATACCTTGGATTCTATTTGCTCCAGTCGGAAATCTCAGCAAAATATGCGAACTGTCTGTTGAAATGCACCACAGCTAAACGTCAGTTCACTTGCCGTTTTTGTACAGTGCTATGTACACAATTAACGTGCAATTCTAGCCAGTTTAATTTTGCATTTCTGCCAAACTTACGAGCAAAACACGATGTAGAACGAAAACGAGTTGCTAAGTCGAAATGAGTTTATTAAATGCCGAAATTCAGATATCCTTGATATGCAAACTGCCCAATAACATCTCCCGGTGGCATATACACACAAATAACAACTCAAAATTCCACAGAAGACGCTTCACAAATAATACGTAAACCACTTATAGTACAATAAAAAGAGTCTTTTATTTAGTTGCATTAGACGAATCACATCCCAAGAACCTTAAAATGACTTGCTGGTGCCATAAACATACCTTAGGATCATACAGTAAGTTAAACCCTGTGTGTGAAATTCCTTGGCATTTAGCTAGATAGCAAAATTAGTCAAAACAGATTAAATAACAAAGCTCAGATCACTGTTTTTGTACCTACCTAATTTCTGACTGTTCACTTGAAGACAGAGTGCTGGCTTATTTACATAGTTTCAGCCACTTTTACCCTAAACAGTTATCCTTTAACGCAGTGCAGCTACAAAAACGAATTAAGTATTCGTTCAGTTATTTACTACATTGTGTAGATCCCATCAAGAACCAACTTTGTGGATGCTGGAGTGAGACATTGTGTACATTAACAGAAGATAAGCAAATAATAGAAAAATATCTATGACATATTAACAATAAATTAGTGCAAACAGTGAAAATCCAGGTTGAAATGTAACAATATTGTGAAAAGGATAGTTCTTAATCACTATACACCAGAGGTTCCAAGTCACAGATAGGCACAACAAAAAGAAAACAAGCTTTTGGCCAACAAAGCCTTTGTCAAAAAAAGACACATGAACACAACCACAGTCCCTCACAGCTGAAGCCAGTAGTCTGACTTCAGCTGTCAGAGACAAAGTCCTTGTTGGCCAGAAGCTCATTTTGGGACAGTCTTTTTGTTGTGCTTATCTGTAACTCAACATCTCCGCTATATGGTGAGTTGTAACTAACCTTTTCACAATACTGTTACAATAAATTAGTGCCATTAACACTTAACTACTGAATGGAAAACTGTGCCCAGTAGCTGAGAAAAGCACCGATCACGCAGGGTAGCAGAATGATCCACCAAACTACTGTTCAGTAGCCTTGACACCCTTTTGTTGTAGAATCTTGGAACATATTGTGAGCTCAAATGTAATGAGAGATCTCAAACAGAATGACACACTCCATGCCAACCAGCATGAACTCCAAAAACATCATACTTGTGAAACCCAGCTCACACTTTCCTTACATGACGTCCTGAAAGCCATAGATCGAGGCAGTCAGGGAGATG
The DNA here is from genome assembly GCF_023864275.1 of Schistocerca cancellata. Taxonomy (NCBI): domain Eukaryota; kingdom Metazoa; phylum Arthropoda; class Insecta; order Orthoptera; family Acrididae; genus Schistocerca; species Schistocerca cancellata. The sequence goes on along the minus strand of NW_026046793.1, from coordinate 1,281,532 downwards.
CAGTATTTTTTTATTTACAGAAAGTATTTCACTGAATACAACACCTGTGCGTATTATCAGAACTATGATTTTGTGGAATATTGAGAGAAATTTGTGAATGGGTAGTGGATTTCTTTACCTTGGATGGAGAGTCCTTGATGCAGAAGTAATTTCAGATGAGCTCCAGGGAAGTGTGTGGGGATCTTTGCTGTTGATCTTGTGTATTAATGATCTTGCAGACAATATTAATAGCAACCTCAGAGTCTTTTCAGATGATGCTGTTACCTATAATGAAGTACTGTCTGAAAATAATTAAATACAAATATTCAGTCATATCTTGATAAGGTTTCAAAGTGATGCAAAGATTAGCAACTTGCTTGAAGTCTTCAGAAAAGTAAAATTGTCCACTTTCACAAAATGAAAGAACCATGGTATCAAACGGTCTCAGTTGGAATCTGTCAACTTGACATTTACTTGGCTGCAGGCCAACTCTTTGTAGGAATGTGTAATGGATCACTTTGGTTCAGCTGTAGGCAAAGCTGGTGGCAGACTGTGGTTCGCTGATGGAATATTAGGGAGATGTGGCCAGTCTACAAGAGCGATTCCTTAAAAATCACTCATCTGACCTATGCGAGACTATTGCTCAAGTTAGTGTGATGCATGCAAAATAGGACTAATGGGGGACATTGAACATATTCAGAAGAGGACAGCATGAATGGTCAGAGGTTTGTTCGACTTCTCAGTGTGTCACAGAGATACCGAAGAAACTGAACTGGCAGACACTTGAAGATATATGTAGATTGTCCCTAGAAAACTTACTACAAAATTTCAAGAACCAGCTCTAAATGATGGGTCTAGGAATATACAGCATCTCCTGTAGGGATTGTGAGGGTAAGATTAGAGTAATTACAGTCTGCACAGACACATTTCAACAGAATTTTTTTCTGCATCTCTATATGTAAGTGGAATGGGAAGGAGCCCTAATAAAATGATGGGTGCAGTGGGACATTCCCTACCATGCTGTTCAGTGGTTTGCAGAGTATGCTTGTAAGTAGCAGCTAAATCAAACCAAGGAAGGAATAAAGCTGCTACTTT